>NW_027271244.1:1312500-1337500 GCF_040938485.1 Diadema antillarum | reverse complement strand
TTATAGTTGTTCAAATGTAAAATTCTGAAAATCATCCGGAGGTCTCCTTCAAGTTCCCAAACGAAAAAATGAAATAATGTATACAGCTAATTTGTTTCGAGAATAAACTAATTTAGATAATGCCATGATGCTTCCAAAAATGAACTCAAAACTATGTAATTCCTGGTCTCCGCCGATAGCAAAGCTTGCTTTGAGGAGGATGAAAGTCATAAATATATAGGTGAGAGGTCGAAAGGTGCTGGTACTGTTCTTGATAGCAAGTGCTTTGATTGCTGTAACCCTATACATCCTAGTCTACTTGAAAGCAATATGATGGTATAGAATTTACACGTTTATGAGAACGGCAAGAGTGCGTGAGCGTAATTATAGGGTGGATCCTATAACGTGTATGGAACATTACATGTCATATCCGACAAACTGATATACTCTCTTAAGAAACTCTAACCGTCCTCCATATGGAGACAATGATGGATAGTTTTAGACCATTTCAAGGGACACAACATAAACCTCTTTTCGATTTAATAATGAAATTTAGACCAACAAATTGAAAAACACACGTTTAAATACTAAATGAAATGTATACACGCAAATTATTGAAGGGAATACGTGTATAAACAGGAAACTCACATACACCTAGCTACACCTGATAAACACACACACACGCACACACACACAGACACACACAATTATAATGTGTTTTAATATTCTAAAATAAAACATGTATGTGACATGAATTGTGTATACAATCGAGATTCACATTATTTGCCATGAAAACAGCGTGTGGGATGGTCGCCATGCATGGCGACTCCATCCCACACGCTGTTTTCACGTGATTTCTGAAACTCCCGCTATTTTTGGTGCACCCATGGACAAACATTATTTTTTCCTTCGCCCCTACGATGGTATACAGATATCTATAAGCACACAGTACGAAAACAAACCCGTATGCTTCTCACTAACGAATGCATATTGCTGACAAAACTTCAATGTTGGTAACTTCAGCAATACATCGTCACACCCGGTGTCATTATCATGATACAGAGCAAATTAAAATACATATACATACACACACACACACACATATATATATATATATATATATATATATATATATATATATGTGTGTGTGTGTGTGTGTGTGTGTGTGTGTGTGTGTGTGTGTGTGTGTGTGTTTAGTAGAGTAAGTGTTTATATGCATGCATGTACATACTACATAAGATTGAAAGATTTAACTGCTACATTATGACGAATATTCATTTCTGGGGGGGGGGGGGAATAGATCAGTGCTCACGTGAACGCAAAGGTGAATAATACACATCTCCGTTCTGTGCCATATTACTAAGGATTAAGACGATCCATAATATAAACACAAACAAAAGGAGATAAGGGTACTTTTGAAAGATTATATTTATATGCCATTTTCCCTTTCTAGACGTTGATCTCATCTTGGCGGAAGAGAGCGAGATTGTCGGCGGAAAAGGGGCGAGATTGTTGGCGGAAAGTGCGAGGGTGTGGGCGTACTGGCTCCCGAGGATTAACTCCGCCATAACTATCAGCAACTTGTTTGTAAACAATTACATTGGCATTTGGCAGTGGTGGTCTACAGAGGGTTAATCACGGATGTGTGTGTTCATTTAGGGACCACTGCATCCACCTGCCGCATGCTATGCTTACTTCGTCTCGCAGAGAAAGCCGTTAGGACCATCCATTACCTCACACATCGCCAAACGCTCGTTGGAAACGCGCCTATCCACACAATACTATAAATACACGAAAAAAGAAAAAAAAGAAAAAAGGAAGGAAATCCACTATCCTTACAGCCACCTCAAGGGGCATTTTAAGGAAGCGCAACAGACAGTAAGACAGGAATTTCAGGACCTTGGCGGAGGGCTGTTGAAATCATATCGCTTCTTACAGCTCCATATAAGGAAGGGTACATTGTATCTAATGTCACATGATTTAGTAGAGATAGTGTCAAGTAACGGAAAGCCCTCTGAGGTCAAAATCGTCAAAGTGGAAGCACTGTTCTTATTGTATTTTTCTGCACACTATAAGACCCATGTCACTTTTGCAACTGATGAGCAAACATATCACACTATTTAGGTGGTACATTATAGTTGTTGGTTTTGTTTAGTTTTGGGGGATATATTTTTGATATTGCTTGTGTGTTATTCACAGATTGGAAGACTTTGCTTTATCAACAGTATAGAACTAAATGTCAATGATGTCAATTTTTTTTCATTAAGGAAGTTTCGTCACCCACATTATAATATGTCTCATATAGGTGATTTTTATTCCACTGTTCTTATCATCATGTTGTTAGATAACCCGCGTTAGATAGTACGTTTGACAACTATATCATATACCACATCTATACCAATACCAACAATATAAACATAATGTTATACTGATTGTGACAACGATTGACAAAGAATTGCATCGTAAGGTTATTTCCTCACTTTATCTCACTTTGCAACAATCTTATAGAATAACGATTATGGGCTCATGGACTTATGGAGAATAGAGATGTTAAGATGGAGGGTAAAAATTTGGAAATAGTCCAATTATATGTTGATATACAAAATTTGCTGGAGAATGGATTCCATTCCATTATACACTGACAATCTTTGCAGGGCAAGGAATATATATATATCCGGAGGTCTCGGGTTCGAATCCCGATGAAAACCCATTTTCTTTGCTCAAAGTTTTCACTTTATATTTATTATTTGTTTCTAGTCAGTTTTCCCTTTCTTGTTTATATATATATATATATATATATATATATATATATACATATATATATTATATATATTATATTTAATCTTTTATTCGAATTTCGTTCAATCACAATCATATCACAAAATTCACGTTCACAGAAACAAATACAAAACATTGTACAAAGACAAAATGCAGTATACAGTCAATATTGTGCAAAATAATGTCAAACTTACATTGTGACTCTTTTTTAACCAAAGAATATACCGAAAGCACACACCTACATCCACCGCCCACACACAAACATATATATATATATATATATATATATATATATATATATATATATGTGTGTGTGTGTGTGTGTGTGTGTGTGTGTGTGTGTACAACTCTCAAGAAGATCATGCCGTGCACTTTTTGTTTTGATTCTGCTTATTTAAACAACTGACGAATGTAAAGCTTACTTTGAACGTCAAGAAATGTAAGTATGAACTCTGTACGAGTTAATTACGTCAGATAATCGTATCATTATATTGATACAAGAGACCATACATTAAAGTTCAAACTTCAGTTTCAGATTTAAAAACAAGATTGATTAAGCCTTCCTTTCACTATGTGAAATATTTCTTTTTAAGTTCTAAATGGTTTTCATCTGTACCAAATATATTGTACCTGCTTCATTACGACCAATATTAAAGACAGATATCTGTCATAAGATTGGAATCTTGCAGTAATCATTTACAGTTGATATTTACGATTTATCAATAGTAGTACAACTGTACTGAATAGAAGACCAGCAATATCAAACAAAGATTTTCCAGAGCAGTCAATCGACAAAGAATTCTTTAAATACAAAGAAATAACAGCAATGATAAGATGCAAGGGGGTGAGAACAGCGATGAAATGCGAGTTGGAAGATAACATCAAGCACACTATAATAGAAACGCGCGCACACTGGATAAAGAATATGAAAATATCCCGGGAAAATATGACGAATGCTCAGGAAGGAGAAAGGAACGAATTCCGGAGAAAAGCGGAAATGAAAGACAGAAGAACGGAATAGAAAAGACGGTAGGTTGTTGTAGCACGCCTAAGGGTACAGCGTCGAAGGCTGTCAATACAAAAGTGATGTTCAGCGCGCGGGCTCCGTCACTCCGCCTCGCTTTTCGGGACTGTGTGGGCGATAGGTCATTCATGACACACTGCTCTCATACACAAACACGCGCGGCCAACACACACCAACACCAAACTCGTGATGACGTTTATGAGCAATGCATAAATTAACAAAAAGCCGGCCAGCGTTGCAAATATGATTCATTCTACTATTCATCTCGATGTTCCCGGAGCTTACATGAACAAAGTAAAACTCTTCGCAGATGGATTGATAACATTATGGTACAGTTATCTGAAGATATAAGATATAAGTTAAAAGCTGCTGTAAGGGGGGGGGGGGGTCAAACAAATTTAAATGTCCATTACCGCCTTGTAGACCCTTCATTCTGATGAAATGCTCATTACACTCTTGACTATACTACTTTACTCTAGCTTTAGCAACATGTAGATTTAAAAAAAAACAGAAACATTCAAGCTGTGTACAGACTTGCTGGTAGGCCATACATTATTCTTTCTTTCTATATCATTTCATAGTGCTTTTTAGTAGGGCCTACTGGTGCCACGGAAGAATCATTGATTTCGAAGTCGAGAGAGTGATAAATCATCACCATGTCTGTACATTTAATGTGCATATGACAAACGCGGCAGGTTTTAAGCCGTCATTTCCATCCATCCACTAATGGACGTATTCACTGCAAAACCGCAGGATTAGAATATGAGGATTTATCGAACTTGTGCGCCTGCGCCGTTTTCAAGAATATACCCGTATTGCATTGCACTGGGCAGCATTTCTACCAGTGCTTCCTCCAGCGAGTGCTGCAAGACCCATAACACAGCTATTGATCTTACTCCGCCGATGAGCAGGGGTGGCTCCGCTAAATTTGACCTTGTGAAATATTTTTGCATCGATGGGATGATACATTCGTCCCCCCCCCCCCAAAAAAAAAAAGAAGAAAAGAAACAAGAGACTAAATCAGAGCTCCATTCGGGCTCTTTGTTTTGTACGTGGCCTAATGGTCGCTGTATTCAGATGCCATATGGAGCATCGATTTTTTTTTTGTTGTTGTTGAAGTTTGATTAGAATCGTTAGGACCAGCAGTAAAAGGTCGGAAAGGGTCAAGTCCATTTGAATACAACATCGCATCTCCCAATGTTCAATATGATTATGTAATACTCATCGTCATTAGCAGATCAGAGGCTTCTGATTTTAAATTTTTATACTCTGCTGGGTAAGCACCGTAAAAAAACGATATATCTGAATATAATGAATTATTCCGATGTCGATGGAACAAAACCATTGCCTGCTATCATAAATCTTTCATGGAGGGGATGCACTCATTGAATGACGTTATTTATGATAGTTCCGATTTATGTTTAACCGTAATATCTTGTCGTGTATAGTTTCCTGAAAGCTTCTCGAATTTGCCGACAATGGAAATGCGAAAAAAGCGAGTTAGTACCTACATCCTCTTCATACTCGGTTTGAATTGTTTTCGTCTCTGTTGGACGTTAGCTTTTTTTCATCATTCCATCCGCCCAACTGATCGTAACCCTTGACGCAATTTCTTAAACTCAAGATTTTCTAGGAGAATCATGAGGAAATCCAAAGTATAAACGTTCTTCGTATACATTTCATGGCAAAGCAAAAAATAATCAGGACACCAGAAGAAGAAAAAAACACCACATAAATCGTAGGCCTATATACATACACATCTTCATCTCATTCCCTTTAGGTATATGTATATAATATATTATGTAATATATTTGTAATATAAACTATATATATATATATATATATATATATATATACCTATATCTTATAGATCTTATTATATGAATACATGTTATATATTTCTTTTTTAAGAAAAACCCCGAGTATCATGTCAAATTAGCGACGTTATGCCTCTCTGTTGTGAAAATGAAAATATCTGCAGCAATACGTCATATCCTGTCCTTTGTAATACAAGGAGCTATACATGCCTATTCATCAATCAGTCTTGCACGCTTACCTCTGATGATGATTAGCAAATTAATGAGTCTATGTTTATAGAGACGGCTTGAAAAAAAAAAACCCACAAGAGTTGTTTCACCTCCTGTTTGTGAGTTCTTTGTCTTTGTCGCATGTTTCTTGTGGCACGATTTGTTTTCATTATCTGATAGTGTACTAATGTTCACAACTCCTCTCACTTGAGCAAAGGCAAAGTCGTTATGAGAGTTGCATTAATATGAAGGATGATGTAAGAAGACAAGTTACACAATGCAGGCCAAAATGATAGCAATTAAGGTATCTATTTTTTGATTGCAAACTGCTGTAAGCCCTTGAGAGCGATTTCGATCACCCTGTTAAACAAACAGTCATTAAACCTTTGGCGATTTTCCCTAAACAAGTTCGAGAATCCCTCGGGTAACACAAATAGTTGTTATATTGTCTCTAAATAGGCATGAGCATCATCCGCTTTTGGTTGGCAATTAGAAGGGAAGTCATTAGTTTGAAGTCATGCTCTTATTGAAACTTTGGTGTTTTTTACGGGCCTTTAGCCGTAGATTCGCCAGTCTCCAAAAAATGAAAAGTCGTGTTGTAAACAAATATTAGGTTGTTTCCAACTTGGTCACTCTGTTCCTGACTGTGAAGTTATTTTGGAAACAAAATTATATTTTCATCCTCGTCATGATTTTTTTTTTAAGAATTAAAAAACGAGAGAATTAAAAAACGAGAGATTTTCCAGAGATACCATAATATATCATGAATTCAAGGACTCATTATTTCAGGTAGCACGCACACAGGTAGGCCTAAATATTCTGTTTTGTTCATCAACCGTGCTTCTTAATCTTATTGTTGACATCAATGCATGTCCATTTCGACGTCTTGAACTTTTCAGGTAACGTCTTCCTTCTCATTTTCCATTAATTTTATAAAATCCTAAAGAGGCGTTGAAAATAATGCTGTCGTAACTGTAGACTGGGACTGGTCGAGTCAAATTATTGTGCAGTGGCAAAAGAAAGGACGGCGTTACTTGTCCTCATAGACTCAAATAGTGTTGTTCTTGTGTATAACTGGCGTTTGAAGCAATCCCGGTCGTTTCGTAGGTAGCTTTGTAGAGCGTTCACGATTCTTGGTGTTATTAGTTAAGCATTACTTGAAATGAATCATCATTTTGTTTGAGCTTGCATTGATGAGATATAAATGACAGTCCCTGAGACAAATAGCGCTTAAACTAAAGAAGCTGTACCCTGGGTAAATATTAGGTATAAGACCACGCTGTCGTTATCATTTCTTACAAAGGATCGCTCAAATTCAGTAACTTGAGATCAAAATGAATCACAATCACCTTCTCTAAATAGTCCGGGTCTGTAATGTGCATTAGTGGTGGTGTTTCCGCTCGTTACGACTTACGAGCCTTGACCAGTAAAGCAATACGCGCCATCACCAAATTTGGTCGTCTTAACCTAGGAAAGCTTGCCAGTTAGGGAGGCGAGGCCATCAGTCTAAAATCGTCGGACTTTCACCCTCCGACAAGATGCTAGAACTATCTTCAAGTAAACTGTCGCGGTCCAGGAATCCACGGCCAGTTCGAATACTTTTCTCCACTGATTTTCATGGCGATTAACTTTTTGTTTATCACAATATAAAAACAATGTGGAATGCGGCCTCATGTCTACAAGATAACCAACTTAAAGGGGAAACGTGGTGGCAACAACACTTGTATTGGGAATGTGTGATTGGGTCATTTCTCTCTCCGAAATCTTGCAAAGAACTGAACGCCTCAATTCATGAGGATACAACTGCACATTAATTTTTCGGTTCGAAGATAATATACTATTGCTAACCATGTAAGTCAAGGTATAGGCCAACAATCAAGTTAACAAAACTATTAATTTGTACATTTGTAAAATTTAGTGCATTATTCGGAAAATCTATGTATATACGCGGCGCTAAGGAAGTTAAGATTATGTAACATTTTTACCATGTTGACGTATGCGCCATTTAATACTCAACTGCCAAACATGTCTTACTTTTACTAACTCTTACTAAAGACACATCTACCAGCGAAACGTATCACATTTCAATGAAGAAAAGTTTCAAACAAAGCGATAAAATATATGCCATTGCCTTACGTCAAATGTGATGGTAACAATGAAATAAACAAACTTTGGAAGTGTAGGGTGTAGTTTGTTTTTATCAATTTCTTATCGATATTCATCGTTATATTGTAAGAAGCATTATGTAAACCAAAGCATTTGTGTACTTATGACAGCACACCACACGATGATATGGCTATTATATGTTTATCACCGTTACACTGGAAAGGGTATATGGCCATTTTTACAATCAGTGGTGTAAAACACGGTTTGGCACTAATTGGTGTATAACTTTCTTATACACTGACAGATATGCATTATTTTTTCTCATAAACTTACCAGCCACAGTGTCTACCTTGGGTACCTTAATGAACTTTCCTCTCTTTTTCTTTCAGATGTGGCATGCACTTACATGCTTGAAATCCAACACTTTTGGTGTATGCACTCTGACATGGTTTTTTTGTCAGACCTAGCATATTAAATTGTTTATTCCTTTTCATTATTTTTGTTGTTGTGGTGATAGACAGGTATCCAACATTAAGAACTATTATGTTTACCAGGTTCTGCTTTGTCTTCTTTAAAGACTGAAATTGTCCAAACTTTATGTTTCGGAGGTGACATTTTCCGTTAACAATTAACCCCTCTTTTTAGTTAGCTCTTGCTCACAATTATAAAATTCAACTTTGCTAATTTCCATCAAAACAGAATAGTAATCAATCTGACTTAACTTCGATCCAAAGATTATTTGATTCAAATAGCTTATCATTTTTTGGTGAGTGTTTATAAATTTTATGCAACTTTTCCGTTAACTTTTCTGTCACCTCCGAGACAACAGATTTATGTATTTGATTTTTTTATTCTTGACATCAGTTATACATTACATTTACAAAAATGTAACATATCCCCTCACATCATCTCTGAAGGAAGGTAGCAGAAATATAGCCTGTTGTTTTCATTTCGGAGCAATTTACAATTTTCCGTTAACACTTGTCACCTCCGAAACAATCGTCACCTCCGAAACAACAAGCGTATTATATTTGATAATTTCTCGAAGACGAAGCAATTTTGTTTGATTCTGTCCAATTGACAGGAATCTCTTTTGGATGAAAATAGTAATATGGCAACAGGAAGTGAGAATTTTCTAGAGATTAATAAAAGATCTAATAAAAACTAAGAATTACTGTTTCGGAGGTGACAAAACACTGTTAACAAGAGTTTTTGCTCATTTCTATTGAAGAGAAACCATATCATGTACACCAATGGTTTCATTTATTTTAGTAACATAAGTCTCAAAGTGGAGAAATCAACTAACACACTCTCACTCTTATTTTTATTACTATACTGTACGTTTTAGGGCAAATTTACATTTTTTCACTTTTTTAACAACGAGAATGGACAAAATACACCCATCTGTTGTATATATAATATTGTAATCAAGATCAATTCTTCTGCTTTAGTTAAGTAAACATATAGATGCTTTCATCTTAGAAGCTTGATTTCCAATTTAAGCAATTAAGTTGTGAAGATTTACCAATCACAGCTTTCCATGTAGGTTGCTTTTTCTTGTGTTTCGGAGGTGACATTGTTTGTTAACACCATATTGTTATGTGATAGTGAAAGTCAAGACTTCAGTTCCTTTTCACTATCTATTAACATTTTCAAATACATTTTATATCTACAAAATCATCACAATATAAATGACTTTTTTATACCTAGCTCACCAGAATTCCCTAGATACCAAAGTGATACATGTGGCAGTTCATGCATGCCCTAGTCCACAATCTTAAAAAAAAAAATCATAAAATAATCAAACTCCACAAAAAGGCCACATGCCTATAGCTGGTGCACAACTTGTTCTTGAATTCTTAGTTGTTGTTTTTCCATGTACAACGTGGTAATCATAAACAAAATTATGTGATTTTTTTTTTAATATGACAATAATTATTACATTTTCCAAGTTGAATAAACTGTTTATGACATTGTATTTTTTAAGATTATTGAAGTTATCTGACAACTAAAGTGAACAGAGGAACAAGTCCCCAGGACTGGAAAGGGAAAGATCCAAAAACAAGATTTGTAAGACTATCTCAATATAAATTTGATGATGTGTTTATCTTGTCTTGTTATTATGTTTTATCTTAGAATTTGGCTTTAAGTACTGGAATTTCAAGGAAAAGAAAATGGTTTCTTAAAGGACAAGTCCTCCTTCATATACATGTGGATTGAGTGAATGCAACAACATTAGTAGAACACATCATTGAAAGTTTGGGAAATTGGACAATCCATTCAAAAGTTATGGGTTTTTTTTAAGTATCTATGCAATCACTGCTGGATGAGACGACTACGACAGTGTATGATGTCACATGCATACAACCATATAAAGAAAATATAAGTGAATTTTACAAAACTTTACTTTTTGAAAAAAGTGCACATTTCTTCAACTTGCTACTGATGTATGTTAGGGAATATTATTCACCCTGCCTTCCAAAAGAGAGAAGTCAAGTGTTCTTTTGTTATGCAAGAAAAGTGAAAATATGTTGAATTTTCTTGATACTTTCTCTATATCCTTGTACACGTGTGATATCACAAGCTATAGAAGTCTTCTCATTCAGCTTTAACTGAGCAGCAACTTCTAAAATTCATAACTCTGGAACGGATTGCCATATTTTCCTCAAACTCTCACTGATGTGTTTTACCAATATTGCTGTATTTACTCAACCCTCGTGTCTATTGAGGTGAACTTGTCCTTTTTCGGTCCCTTATAGGGTTATTTGAGACCAGTTTGTGTCCGGGACCTTCTGTGAAGTTGATGGGTAAAATTACTGAACAAAAAAAAATTTTCCCCATAAGTTCACACAAAAGCATTATGCTGCTCTCTTCAGCTGGGAAACACAAACTGTTGTCTTAACCAAACTGTAAAAACTTGCTAAAGATTAGTATGAATTACAATCTAAAACAAAATATGAGCTGGTATCCACTATCATGAAAGAGAAAAACTAAACAAAATAACAAGTAAGAACTGAAAGAAAGAGCTTATATTTGAAAATTAAAGCCATGAGGAAAGACATGAATGTTTACAATATATTAATTAACACCTGAGAAGTTGGGTTGTCTCTGTGTTGTGTCACCTCCAAAACAATAAAATGATTTTTTTCTTATCTTATACTTTTTACTCTCAAAAGTGACTAATTATGATTTGCAGGTACATTTCCAAGCAATTCAGAAAGATACATAAAATATATTTTAGTAATGTCAACAGTTTAAATGAATCTGGTATATAGAAAATTTATCCCAGATGAACCAAACACCTTTCACCAGTATTATAACATTTGTATGGTGGCTATCAAGAATGATGAAGAATTCATGAACATCCTTGACTTAATCTATTTATAATACTATGTGCAAACAAAAACATAATACAAGTCAAATAAGAATTTTTGCTTTTGGCATTCATAACCTATGTCCCCACCAAAAAATTACAATGGTACCCTCCGCAACGATAACTTTAAAGATAGTGAATCAATCTAAAATACAATTTGAGGGATTGAAACTATAACTCATTGCCCACACCTTACAGAAAACCCCATTCAATTTGCTTCAGAGGTCAGAGAAATGAGGATTTTTCTAGAGCATGTCAGGAATCCCTTCCCTCCAAGTTCTGTATATTGTGTTTACACATTAATATGCAGTTCCAAGAGCATCCAAGTGCTAAACTTGGAAGAATCAGACTCCTGACATCCTTTATAACAATCCACATTTCTTTGAGACCACTTTTTCTGCAAAATAGAGCTAAGATGTTATAATTTAAGACCCCAAAGTAGATTTTAGCTGATTTAATCATATTGGGTGCTATCAATGCAAAAGTCTAATTGTAAATTTGGGGGGGGGGGGGGACATACTATATGAATACTTGAACACAATGTTTACATTGAATGTCACCTCCGAAACAAAGTTATTCTTCCCTGGTGTTGTGGAATAAAATGTTCCGAGAGAAAAGAAACATTACTAAAATGATCTTACACCCTCATTTCAATTTAAGGTAGAAAATGGAATGCCATGTTTCTTCAGGTTACAATATCTAGCTTATGTCCGTCATATTCTTACTGTAAATGAATATTTCAACACAATGTTAACATTGAATGTCACCTCCGAAACGAAGTGATTCTTCCCTGGTGTTGTGGAATAAAATGTTCTGAGAGCAAAGAAACATTACTAAAATGATCTCACACCCTCATCTCAATTCAAGGTAGAAAATGGAATGCCATGTTTCTTCAGATTACAATATTTAGCTTACAACCTTCGTCCAAATGGAAGGCAAACTACCGGTACCCATGCTAATTAATGAAGTGTAAAAAAACACTCGTTCTGTGTGGTTTATCTGCTTGAAACAGGAGTTAATTTCTTGTTCTCGAGTTATAATTATTAAAAACATTGATAAAAAGAAGAAGTTTTGTGTTATTGTCACTTATTCTAAAAAAAAACTGAGTGTTAATATTAATGTCACCTCCGAAACATTCTATTATGTTAACTGTCACCTCCGAAACATCCATGTGTGAAAAATCCAAGATTTAAAGAAATGATTGGAATTTCATTTAACCTACATAGGAAGGTAGCCCTTCTTAAAGACTTGTTATAGTATAGAGTTTGACCTGGCTTGCCCTCCAATAAATAGTTAAAATCTTAAAAATTGCATGTCAATTGGTATTTTTACCAAAAATTTATAAATCTCATGTATTTTTTTTTAATTCACTTTATATTCGACCCCAAAATAGTTTTGATTCACGAACTATATATTGTTGTTAACCATATAAACTTTGCATGGTGAAGTTTGACTACAGAGTTTTGTCATTATGGTGCAATTCATGAAAACAAAATTTTGCTTAAATTTACTTCAGGTGCCAGGGTTTTCCTTAAATTACACCAATAACTCTTCAGCTTTAAGGTCTGAAATGTTATTTTTTCAAAAATTTGAATACTTTCCAACAGGAATCAAACAGAATAATGAAAAAATATTTTGTTTGAAATTTTGACCCTCTGAGTACAAAAGTTACACCACTGATCGTAAAAAAGGCCATATATTATGTGCGTGTACCCCTGACGGTGTTCTACGATATGTACAGCACGCTTGCTCATCTACTAAAAGCCTTATAGAAGTGTGAGCTCTGTATAGAAGCGGATCAATGTGATTATTGATCCACACTTTGAATTATTGTTTGCCCACAACTTGTGGCGGGCAAACAGAGCACATCGTACATGCTGCTCGCGGAAATGTGAAACTTGGAGCAAATATTGACAGAGAAATAAGAGGAATGAAAAAAAAAAATCTAATCGTTGAAAATTTAACTCGAGCAAATTGGCAACACAACAGAGATTACACTTTCAACAAAGGGACAAAAGCAGTTTAAAGCAGATATTTTAAGAAGTCTGAAGCTTGCAATAAAAAATTCAACAATCGAAACCAATTTGCAGTTCAATGACTAAAAATATGTATGTAATTTACCAAATCACTGATTTTCTCTTTTTTTCATAGAACAAATTCATCCGACTCAGTAATCTGTTTAATGACTTCTCGAAGTGTGGTTTCAGTGTCCCAGCGAGGAACTTCAGATGATAACATTGTTGTACTATTAAATACTTTGGATTATTGAATTAATCATCAGTTTGAATCGTTTTGAAAACATTAAATGATTGTTTTGCTCTGCATGTCGTGACTTTTATTTGCTGCTCATGATTCTGAACTATATAGCAGTGTGTAACACCTATACTCGCAGCATGAAGGTAATTAAACAGCTTCTAAATCGACGAAAGTTGTGTAGTAAATTGCCCGATTCCTTGAAAAATAATTCCCCCCCCCCCCCACAGAATTGAACATTTTGGTCATATTTGCAGTGGCGGATCCAGAGGGGGGCGCAACCGGCGCACGCCCCCCCCCCCTTTATTTTTCGTTAAAAACAAAAGAAATAAAAAGAAAAAACATGAAATGAAACCCGGAAGTGGCACCAGAAATATTAGTCACGCCCCACCCCCCCCCCCTGTATTTGTATTACTTTTGTTGCATCCATGTAAACGTGGTTATATTGAACATCACATTTGGTAGCAGCTTTCATATCAAGAGAAAGACTACAAAATGCTCATTACTGCCTGAAAGAAATGGAACAGTTCGGGCATGATTATGACAATGAAGGTTTGAGTTCCTGTTGCGTCATCGAGTTTGGCGTGTACCAGCGAAAGTGGCTTCATTTTTATGATGAGATGTATTCACATGTATACTGTGAATTGGGTGTGACAACATGGTATACACTGTATTTTCTCTCTGACCGCAGGATCACCTGGCTTACTGACTAGGACACGTCGTTCCTCTATTATTACCATGCGGTGATGCACTGCAAACCGTGTTCTATTTCAATAATTTCTGGCAGTGTGACATTAACGCAGTATAATCCTGATAATTCCACTTTAAAAGTATAACAAAATTTGAAAATAATTCTCCTTGCAGCTACTAGTCTGTATAGAATGAAAGGTGTCCCAATGCTAAAACAGAATTTCCAATGGCAAAAGTTTGGAGGTTTTGTTTGTTTTTGCCATTGCGCAGTATGACGCTGTGGTCCCTGTCCCTGCTTCTGTAATATAGAGGACAGTGGAACACCGAGAATTATGTTATTTCCAACAGTTTCTTTGGCACTGCTCTCACGGATGGGTATACATATCACTTTCTTCCAATTGAATTCCGACTGAATTGACGTGCTATTCAATACCCACCTCCCCCCCCCCAAAAAAAAAAAAAACAAAACAAAACAAAACAAAACAAAACAAAAAAACGCACACACACACACACACACACACAACAGAAAACAAACCAGAACACTCTTCATCCCTCGATAGCAATAACTAGATGTGATGCAGAATGCCAGTAAAACTTAGATAAGTCTTGACAACCGTTTGGCATGTTGAATAAGTAATCAATCCAACAACAAAAAATCGCTTATAAGTGCACGTCAACCTCATGTTGGAACTGACTTTGATGAATTAGTAAAATCGTGCCAACAGAACGGTGAAAATTTAAGCAGTATCAAACTATCGATGAATATAAAGTTACGGACTTGTCTACAAGAAATAAGGATATCATTCGCCGTCTTACATTGTTTATGCAAATTACATGAGATAATGATGGCATGACCTCAAAGGACTGCCATTCTCCTACGTTATTATGTACATGATCTTCAAGACATTTTTATTCTTGAGGTGGACTCAAGAAGACTTTAAGATGATATCATTCCTGTCAAACTGTTGTAGAGTGACAATGATCTAGCAGTGCGGATTTCGTAGATGGAAGGGGTCAAAGTTGCCGATTTATAAACAAACAGATGATTTTGTAATATATGTATATTCAGTCTACTAGTATTGGGTAAACTGTTATTACATGATCACCATTTGTAATTTACATAACATACGTGATTACGGCCGTTGTCATTGCCTCTCAAACATGCTGACATCTAAAATTTCGTAACTTTCCAATTCTTTGTCTGATTCTTAAGAAACCATCATACTATCCCTACCCTTTCAACACTTTACTTTCTTACTATGGAGTTAACTTTAATATGGAATGGAATTTCTCTTTAATAGGGTGGTATGGAAGGTCACTGACATCTACGAGGTTTGCCCTTGATGCAAACTGTCGGTGCGCACTTGAATCCGAAACGGGGAAGGAATCGAGCCCGATGCATTCCATCTTGAATTGGATAACGACTCCCAATTTGCACAAGGAACAGACTTCGTTTCGTGCTCATTAAATGATTAGTGCAGTCGATCCAAGGGGTGCACACTGGGTCTATACGCCATGTAATACCGCATCATGGTTAAGTATCGCATGACGTTCATTAAAGGATCTTTTATGTAACCAACTGTTTCATACAGGTACAGAAACAGACTTTCTTTCAGAAGAAACTTACATTGAAAAAAAAAATACATATACATATCACTTGCAGGTTTGCATGGTGCAGTATATGACGGAGAAAGATTACGTTAGCATCACGCGTATGTAGTCCTTGTCTTTTACATAATAAGTGTGTACATGATACTAACAGGTTCTTACATTTAATCATACATACTGAATACAATGCAGTATCACAGCAACTACAGGACGTATATGACATGTGAACACGTTCACAAGCATACATACATGAAATAAATTTTTGAATGTTGTGCTCTGATACAGTATACGTGTTTGGACTTCAACTATAGAAAAAGCACATATTAATTACGCACACGCCTCTCCCGATCAACAGAAATAATGAGACAGAAAAATAGATCCTGTCAAATCGTGGAATACAAATATTGACTGATGTTTACAATCATTCAATGTGTAAGGTTCCACGAGCGTGGGCGTTCGTTTTCTTTCGTCATCGACTCGTTGTGCGATGCACCCGTCCTAATACCGTTTGATAATCAACATTAATTATAGAGTATCAACTCGTATTTGCTAGAGGCACTTGAAATATCTCTACATACAAAGTAATATCTATGTATATATCTATGTATATGCGTTCTATACATTCACTCACATCGATATACAAGTAAGATATACGTAAATGAGTGTATACAATTACAAATGTATATCATAGTTATATACAATGTATGTATAAATGTGTATGTATATAAATTTGTGTGTGTGCGTGGTTACGTGTGCAATACCTGTGAAATTCTTTATGTCTCTATCTATTTAATTTAAATTGACCGGACACATTGCGGTACTGGTTAAATACATATAAGTCTGCAAAATATCTCAGCGGAATAAATAAAAATATATCACAACTAAAATCTAAGAATAGGATCATAATGACTTGGTGACATTGCAATTCCTGCATTAACCACATGACATGAAATTCAGGGAATTAAGAGAAAAGGGCCGCATCAGAATCTGTTGACTTCATCTTATTTGTTCCTGACATGGAGTATGGACACGTACATCAATTCGTATTTTGCACTGCACAGATGGGCGTGAAAGTTATGTTATCGTTAGCTTGACACAAAATCAACAACTACAAGGACGTACCTAAAATGTGAAATAGATCCATTTCGCCAGGCGATATTTCTGTATCGATACTATACCGATAATAACAGTTTGGATGTATGCTGCCTGCACTTTGAATGCGTGTAGGCCTATACGCAAGGACACTTTTCTAATGACAAATCATGAGCATGCCACTACTTGGATGTGTCAGTGAAAATTTGATGTCGATTATTTTGTTCTGCTTATGTAATGATTATCGTAAATCAATCCAATGATAATACATGCCTGCTTCTCTCTCTTTCCCTCTACCTCTTTCCCTATACATATGAGGTATATATATATATATATATATATACATATATATATATATATATGTGTGTGTGTGTGTGTGTGTGTGTGTTATAGATTCTCATCTTTGTTTACTGGTAACATCATGTGAATGAAATACTTACTTCATCTGTTTGACTATTGTACTCTTTCCAGATTCCCCTGCACCTGTGTGGTGGGGAGAAAAAAAAAAGAAGAAGAGAAAATATACATATTATGTTCGCATAATTTATGTTTGTCACTTACACAAAAGCATAATATCGTTTAACATTGTCACAGACATCTTTGTCATATTATATCATAAAAATGCCCCTATAGAGAATCAATCGCTACATCATAAAACGAACATCGAATTTCACTTTGAAACAAATATTTATGAATGTAATACATTTGCTGAGCATCTGATTTGTATATAGTGTGCACAAATAACATAACTTATACATCTTCAGGTTATGCAACGTGAACAGAAAAACAAACTCTGCATTTGATTTAACCAACGGCGTGCCGTACACTGAGGTGAGAAAATTCCAAATTCTACACGGGGATGTCAGATTCTTGTAGGCTAACGGATATGACGGCATACGATTGGCAAGAGCCGCGTCGTTTCGTAGTTTCTTGATAAATTGCTTTAATAGCTGCAACAATTAACAAAACACGAAACACTACTACCCGTTACATGACGCAGTTATTCTGAATAGTGCTCTTCGAATAAACTTTTACACGTAAATCCTCTTGCGTTCAGGCAAACGAATGTTTTCTTACAGTTCTTGTACAGTTTTTTAATGATCATGTCCGACCAGCAATATTGTCACATTTTGCAATTCACTTTGCTAAACCCTATACATGTATGTATTTTTATGTTATGTCTCGATGCTATGTCGTCTTGTTGATTTTTAGTCTTCGTTGTATGTTGACATCTTTAGCAATATGAAATGACAGCCTTGGAAAAGAGAAATATTCTTTGATTTTGAAAGCAAGAATTTTCACAAGCTGATTCCATTTTCTATAGTTGTTGCTATTGTAATTACTGTTTTATACAGATGGGCTAAGTATAATTACATGGTCATCTTTATTGAAAACATTCTGAGGTATACATTATTAGAACAAGAATTTTCACCATGAGTAAGGTAGATTTTCATGAAGATTTTCACGAAAATAGATGAAGTGCTAATTAGAATTTCACATATCACTCTCATTAACGATTTTTTTTTTAGTTCGGATGTGACGAGACAGCATTCATTCTACGTATACATTCATGATCGCTGTATTGTAACTTCGGTGGCTTCCGAGACCTACACTCGGTTGGTATTTGGAGAAACCTTTTGACTATACATAGAGTCATTTGGATACTGTTGTCCTTCAAAATAACTCGATACACGACAGCCTTTGAGTGATCTCGAAGGCATATCAACAAGATCGTTTGGTTTCCTGAAAATATGTTGAATAATGAATACCATTTTTTTAAGTGAGATGGAGGGGAAGAATGGATGGCGGGAACTGACGGTTGGATTCACAATTAGTACTGACTTCTTATTGATGTTTCATCTACCCATCCGTATATATGCTGAAGCCACGTCAACATCGCCCACTGAGGCGAAATTAATAAGACTTTCCGTGCAGTAAAAGAATAACACTGGCAGCAGGAACTGCACTAAATCAGAAAACCATATCTGAAGGAAGTGTTGTTGGCATATTTCGTGACCATGGACTTAGCCAATTTAAATCTAAGTTGTTCGAAAATAAGCTTTCCATGGCACGGTAGGTTACGGAACAGGATCAAGTTTTAATTATGTCTCCTAATCATCTTTTATTTGCTTTACTTCATTGTATTCTGTGTAGCGATTATCCTGCATCAGGCCTGGCCTATTCAGTTGTATCTTTTTCCACATGCGCAGTTTTAATGGATTCATATATCATGAAAATACATGGGACATATGTACATTAATTACACAAATCAATTCTGTAAGTTAAATATACAACTAACGGGTGAATCAAACCAGAAGAATGTATATCATGAAGACAGAATATCAAATCAAGTCAAATTCTAAAGCTTTGAAATATTTTTTTTTTGTGGTAAGTATGAAGGGACGTGCAGTTCTGAACATTACGAGGGAGTGCATTGTACAAGATAGAAACGTATCGTAAATTATTTTCTTTTATACTCCGTCCTTGGATGGAGTGTTTGGAGGGAACAGTTTATGGAATATTGATTTCTATATGGTGATGCTACGCTATTTTGTTTACCAGTGTTAAAAATAAGTTGGTACTAAATCATCGTGAATTTTACAAGAGAACACAATATTGGTATTTAACACGCTCTTCCACTGATTGCCATTTAGTGTGGGCAACAAGTTATACACCTTCACAATATTATGTATTGGTATATGTGTATATATATATATACATATTATAAATTATGCATATGATAACGTACAGATAAATATATATTTCATTCTTTGAATTCTATGTCACTGAACTAGTTATGTTACACTGTAATTTTCAAATAAATACCTTTAAATTGAGTGAACTGTCTCATCGTACATGGAATTAACAACATTATATATCTGATTTAATTATATATATATATATATATATATATATATTCATATACACCTACACACTCATAATTATGTATTATATACGTCTGTGTACCTGTGTCGGCGTGTATATGTGTAGAGGGATCTTGACATTCAGAGGGATTCATACATCTTTGTAAAAGAAGAAGAGTATTGCGGAAATGTTTGCTGAAGCATTAATCCATGCATGGGGTGATAGCTAAAAGGGAAATATATCCAGTTACGGTACATAGTTAATAATCAGTATCATTAAGCAGCTATTTTATTGTACTAACGCATGTACTAATAGCCATCGATTGCCGTTTCCAAAATGTCATTTTTTTTCAGTATCAATTATCTTCTAATCGGCCCATATGGACAATGCTACCACAGTGAAAGATTGCTTTTATCATTCCCTCATTCCGTTTTCAGGATCGCCCAATTAGATAATTTGCCCGATACCGACTATTCACCGCCAGAATATCATGATGGCGTGACGAAGGTCGAAAGTGATATAGTACCCGAGATAGTGATTAGTGTTGCATTATGCGTGAAGGGTTAGGAGAGCGGACCTGGATTTGCAGGTTATAGTGTTTAAAACAAAACACACGAGTTGCCTACCACGGCCGGCTGGATGCTAGAGTAACGTGAGCTATGCATGACCGAGTGTAACGTTTCGATGCATGAACGGGTGGTTGAAGATGCTTTCTCGCTAACGAGTAATTAAATTCCATGGAGCAACATTGCAGAAAGGGATATTGCTACTAAAAAGGGGGAACGAAACAGATGTTAATGGGGGATGCGGTAACTCAGTGGAAGAACAGCTACTTCGTGTCATCAGCCACTCGTAATGGACATTGGTGGAAGATATGCACCAGGTAAAACGAGTACCCATTATTCATGGTGGCTGACTATAGGAGCTGCTGTGTAAAGTGATACATATTCAACACACACGCCGAGGATTATCTGCGATTATGATGCCCACGGGGATTTGCAAGGAGTGGTGACAATGATGGAAATTATTTGACAGTCTTGGTGCTTACCTAGCAGAAGGAGCTTGACATCCCTGGCAGCTTGAAGCCCATCTTCTTTCAAGTTTTTGTCGATCTGTTTACTTCTTTCCTGCGCCTGTCGATCCTCAGCGCTCATGGCACAACCCATGTTTACCCGTTATCCCAAGGCACGGCTGCCAAGACAAAGTAAAACACAACTCGTCTTTAAAAGATACACCTGTTTTACCAAAAAAAAAAATATATGAAAAAAAAATCCAAAATGAGTGTTATTGTACATGCACGGGAGTTAGCTTTTTTTTTTTCGTACTCGGGCGTGCCGAGTTGGAATGACGTGTATGTATATTGGGTGCGTGCGTTATCCCCAATCCTGTGTGCTGGTTTTTACACACACAAACCTACACACATACACACGCTGTTGAATAGAGTAGGGCTTGGTTGTGCTGCTCTCTCTCCCCTGGTGACGTATACACACTCTCAATTAGGTCGGACGTAGTATAGTAGTGGCTGCCAACACACGGCTGCTTACAACAATGGCGGCTGCGTGGAGCGCAAAATGCCTAAGTGGGACATTCACTTCTCACACGGCAGCATGTACCGCTCTCCCCTATCGCCCGTAGATGTAGAACTCTCGCCGTATGAAGCTGTCCAGATGGAAAGCTTTTACACCCATTCTGCGTAGATCCATAGAATCCAAATGTAGTCCAGAGATGCGGGACGCGTTAAGATGCTCTGTAAACGAATCAAACTGGTGGTTTGCATAGACGCGGGTTGGAGAAAATAAAATAATCAATGGCAAAGCAGTGCGTGGCACTCCCACCCAGCGAGCCCAGTGCGCAACGGATGGCGGTCATGTGGCATACGGCACTACCAACACGTTCTCTGCCGTCATAGACATTGTCGTCTGGTCAATGCCGAAAGACACTGGTCACGGTATGAAGGCATGGTTTACTCGTCGACAAAAATAGTCGTAATGTAGCGAAAGTTTGTGCAAATAAATCCATTGATTATCCAACACGATTGCTGTGAATAGATCGTAAGATCTTGACTCCACCACCTGTATCGCTGAAGAGGGAGTTGAGGGGTTTGATACTCGTTTGCCCTCACACAGGCTGCTGGTAATTACGGAATATATCTGTGATAAGCCTAGCCAATTAATCAGCCTGCATCAGGTGGCTCGCATTCTCCCCTCTTCGTATCCAAGCCACGAATCGGCAGCTTTGTTTCACATCCACTCCCGCGGAAACTCGATTGTAGTCTGGATTCTTCCACAAACGGTGTAAAGAGCCCCGAGGATCGAAGCGCGTGATGAGATGGCGGGAAAACAAGTCGAGCCTGGTTCGTCGCGTGGACACGGCTGCTCGACCGCTTTTGGCTCCGAGCTCGAATCTGTTTCACGCGCCGCGCTTCGAGCTAAGCCTAGCTCCGGCCACGCCAAAGCCCTCTCTACTCCCGTGCCCGTTCAGCGGTAAAGAATCTCATTACGATGCGTTTCATCTCATTCCCTCCAATTTATCTTCCATGCGAGATAATCTTATGCAAATGGAGCAACCCGGGTTGAAACTGGCTATTCGCGCCGTGAGTGGAAGGTGGACGTGCCGTACGCCAATCACAACAAAATAGCACACTGCACACACACACACGAGTATATCGCACGGCGTTGGGAATAGTAGATCATGCACAACACAAACAGGAGCGCAAGCCAGTGGAGAAAGATGCGTCGCTTCACTCTATGTACCGTAGCTTTTAGTGTAGGAATTAATATTAACATAAGATTTTAATACGGGTCTTCTCAAATTAGATTTCCTTCATCCCTCGTTTCGCGTGTACATCGCATTGAACCGAGAACATAAGTGCAACCACATGGGGGCGCTATTCATCTCATACTTGGTTAAAGATTAGTGTTTTCAGCTACGTTTTCCTTCATGGGTATACTTCCCCATCTCCATATTGTACAAATATAATATACTTTGCCTTGGCAGTTCTGATTTAAACTGCGGTGCCTGCAAAATAGTACTTTCTTGGAGACACTGATCCCTTAAGATTTGACCAGAAACTCGAAACTACGCAGGGTGTATTTGTTTCCTATTTGGGATCAAAGATTTAAACAAAAGAAGGGGAAAATATAAAGCGAGAAGTCGTGAGGTGGATCCGATGTTATAGATGGATCCTCACGTAACCATACGAAGCTGCAGGGTGTGATGTCGTCATTATTGCTTTGTTACATTTTACAGAGTGTCCTTACAAAGCAGCGCGCGTTGTCAGGAATGCTTTGTGATGTCACAATTGCTTCGTTACATTTCCCAAAGTGGTCGTAAGAAGAAACGCGCGTTGTCAGGAATGCTTTGTGATGTCACAATTACTTCGTTACATTTCATAAAGGGGTCGTAAGAAGCAACGCGCAATGTCAGAAATGCTTTGTGATGTCACAATTACTTTGTTACATTTCACAAAGTGGCAGTACGAAGCAGCGCGCAATGTCAGAATTGCTTTGTGATGTCACAATTGTTTTGAGACATCAATTCACAAATAGTGAACTATTTGGAAAATGTCGTCATAAACAGTGGACGTCATTTTCCAATTAATATGACACGGAGTGTCAAACAGGCCAACAATCTGAAATGGTTGAAAATATATATCACGTGAAGCTCTTTCAACCAATCGCTAGAGGATTAGTTTTGTTTTTTTTTTTATCCAAAATATAATGCAAATATCTTTCGCGTAGTCGGTAGTAGTGGATTGCTATAATATTTTGCAAGAAAGAAGGCATTTGTATTTATTGCAACAGCTTGTCAAACATAATAGTGTCTGTTTAGATAAGAGGCTTTAAGTCTAAGTCGTATTCACTATAGAAATCGATTGGGTATGAATGACGGTGGAGCAAAACAGAAGAAAATGCAATTTAAGGGTTTTGCTATCTCCGCTAATAGTCGTAAGGAATTCAAAGTGCATCTTTACAACGCAACAGAGACCATAAAGATCTCCAGCATCAACTTTAAAGGTTCAATAACACTTCAAGTCGCTCAATCGTGTCGCTGATAATGATAAAAAGATAATGCAAAGATTTTCCACAACCAACTTCTCTACGAAAGATTAACTCCCCCTACCCCCGGCTTCGAATCAATTATCATAAAATTATGAGAACATTATAACTACGGAGTTATACAATCAGTGCAGCGAGAGGCTATCAATAAAGCCAGACTGGAGTGGTACATTGTGAATTTCAGGACAAGAGCTCTTTAACTAGGCTTGTTTCAAGTGTTCCCTTTGTCCACTAAAATAGATACCAATTTCAGTTTATATATATATATATATATATATATATATATATATATATAAGCACAAGGATGAATCATGAACGCGAGGTCATATTGGTGCAAAACATGGTTTGAAATGACACTATTATCTCAGCTGTACAGGTACTGTGTAGTAGCCATGCAAAGTTTTTCTGCATCTTGGCAGTTTTCCAACAGTTATGTTCGATGTTGGCACTCCAAATGAGAACGAGCACGTCCCCGTGTCATAATCATCATCCTCAAAGCACCTGATCACTTCGTGTTAAAAAAATAATTTGTTTTACAAAATTTCTCTGTGTTCCAAAGAGGCATATCAATGGTTTTATTTCTGTCGTCTAAAGGTTTACTTCAATCATAAGAGCCCACTTGGAAAGACATTCATCCATTCTAAACAAGCTCAACGAAAACTATTTGAATTGTACAAATCAATAAAAATCAGGAAAAAATTAATTTCGTTTAGCCCAACGCGTTATAGGAATGATACAGGGTTATGAATTTACATAGCCTCGGTTTAATGCGTGAGCGAATAGATGTGTAGGGAAATGAAAAGGCAAATAATACATAGGCTTCCTAGAATTATCTGAATATTCAAAGAGCGTATAATCTAAGTATGACGTTTAAATTGTTGAAATGAGTCATATTGATACAGAAGAACACAGAAAGTAATAAAACACCCAAACCAAGAATGACGGAGAGTGGTAAATGCACTTGATAGATACCCAAATAGCAACAAATCATAATTTGTGAAACAATATAAAATGAAATGCTGACTGCATATCGTCTTCTAAATTCATCATATATATATATATATATATATATATATATATATATATATAGTGTGTGTGTGTGTGTGACAGCAAAGGACTTAACCACAACATGGTGGGGCGGTGCAAG